>NC_056754.1:22550000-22588253 GCF_018687715.1 Carya illinoinensis
ATATAGAAAAGATGCAGAAAAATACTCCGGAGTTGAAGCAATTACCCGAGCATCTTCGCTATGCATTCTTGGGTGATAGTGATACCTTTCCAGTGATTGTTGCTACATCACTCACACCCGAAGAAGAGGAAAAGTTGCTGCGTGTATTAAGGGAGCATAGAACAGCCTTGGGATGGACTATTTCTGACATAAAAGGAATAAGTCTCTCCATTTACATGCACAAGATTTTAATGGAGGAGCTTTACAAGCCAACAATTGAGCACCAAAGAAGATTAAATCCAGCAATGAAGGAAGTAGTGAGAGCTGAAATTTTGAAGCTCCTTAATGCTGGAATTATATATGCTATTTCAGATAGTTCATGGGTAAGTCCAGTGCAAGTTGTACCAAAGAAGGGTGGAATGACGGTAGTGAAAAATGACAATAATGAGTTCATTCCTACAAGAACGGTCACGGGATGGCGTGTATGCATGGATTATCGCAAGTTGAATAAAGCAACAAGGAAGGATCATTTCCCACTTCCATTCATTGATCAGATGTTGGATCGATTGGCTGGGTACTCCTACTATTGTTTTTTGGATGGTTATTCGGGGTATAATCAGATTGCAATAGCTCCTGAAGATCAAGAGAAGACTACATTCACATGCCCCTATGGGATGTTTGCTTTTAGGAGGATGCCCTTTGGATTGTGCAACGCCCCTGCGACATTTCAACGTTGCATGATGGCTATCTTTTCTGACATGGTGGAAGATATAATGGAAGTATTTATGGATGACTTTTCAATTTTTGGTACATCTTTTGATCATTGTTTGCATAACTTAGCTCTTGTTTTGCAGAGATGTGAAGATAAGAATCTGGTCCTGAACTGGGAGAAGTGCCATTTCATGGTTCAAGAAGGGATCGTGCTGGGCCATAGAGTGTCATCCAAAGGAATTGAGGTGGATCGAGCCAAAATTGCAACTATAGAGAAACTACCACCTCCAAAGAATGTGAAGGGAATCAGAAGTTTTCTGGGACATGCGGGATTTTATAGAAGATTTATTAAGGATTTCTCTAAACTCACTAAACCTTTATGTAATCTTCTTGAGAAAAATTCTGCATTTGACTTTGATGTTGTTTGTTTGCAGGCCTTTAATGCACTCAAGGAGAAGCTAATTTCAGCACCAATTGTGATTGTGCCTGATTGGAGTCAACCTTTTGAAATTATGTGCGATGCAAGTGACTTTGCAATTGGAGCAGTGTTGGGGCAAAGGCGAGACAAGCTGTTTAGAGCCATCTATTATGCAAGCCGGACATTGAATGAAACTCAGTTAAATTATACAACAACTGAGAAGGAGATGCTTGCCGTGGTGTTTGCTTGTGACAAATTTCGGTCCTACCTCATTGGGACAAAGGTGATAGTGTTCACTGATCATGCAGCACTTCGCTATTTGTTTGGCAAGAAGGATGCTAAGCCTAGGCTAATTCGTTGGATCCTCCTTCTTCAAGAATTTGATTTGGAGATTCGCGACAAGAAGGGAAGTGAAAATTTAGTGGCTGACCATCTCTCTCGGTTAGAGCAAGAGGAAGAAAGACTAGATTCAGTGGTCCAAGAGGCATTCCCTGATGAGCAGTTGTTTGCATGTGAGATCAAGCTTCCGTGGTATGCTGATATTGTTAATTATCTAGCTTGTAAGGTTTTACCACCTGATCTTACTTACCATCAACGTAAGAAATTTTTGCATGATGTGAATCACTATCTTTGGGATGAGCCTTTGTTGTTCAAAAGATGCCCTGATCAAATCATTAGAAGATGTGTGCCGGAAGAAGAGATGCAAGACATCCTTCATCATTGCCATTCCTCATCATATGGAGGACACTTTGGAGCCACCCGTACAGCAACTAAGGTACTTCAAAGTGGGTTCTTTTGGCCTTCCATTTTTCGTGATAGTTACACTTTGGTGAAAACTTGTGACCGGTGCCAACGTATGGGAAATATTTCAAGGCGTCATGAGTTACCATTGAAAGGTATCTTAGAAGTTGAGTTGTTTGATGTTTGGGGAATAGATTTTATGGGGCCTTTTCCTCCTTCTTTTGGTTTTGCTTATATCTTGCTAGCAGTTGACTATGTGTCAAAATGGGTGGAAGCAATTGCTACAACAACAAATGATGCAAAGGTAGTTCTCAAATTTCTGCACAAGAACATATTCACAAGATTTGGCACTCCACGAGCTATTATTAGTGATGAAGGGACTCACTTTTGCAACAAGTTATTTGAGAATCTTCTTTCTAAATATGGTGTGAAGCACAAGATAGCACTTGCTTACCATTCTCAAACTAATGGCCAAGCTGAAATTTCAAATAGAGAGATCAAGAACATCCTTGAGAAGACGGTCAAAATCAATAGAAAGGATTGGGCGAAGAAGCTTGATGATGCTTTGTGGGCGTACCGTACAGCTTTTAAAACACCTATCGGGATGTCTCCATACCGATTAGTGTTTGGAAAGGCATGTCATCTTCCTGTAGAGTTGGAGCATAGAGCTTATTGGGCTGTGAAAAAGTTTAACTTTGATTTGAAGGCAGCAGGTGAAAAGCGACTTCTTCAATTGAATGAGATGGAAGAGTTCCGGAATGATGCATATGAGAATGCAAAGATCTATAAAGAAAGGACGAAGAAGTGGCATGACAAACAGATTATTAGGCGAGAGTTTGCTCCGGGACAACAAGTTTTACTCTTCAATTCACGACTCAAACTCTTCCCAGGAAAGTTGAAATCAAGATGGACGGGTCCTTATACAATTCATGAAGTTTTCTCTTTTGGAGCAGTAGATTTGAAGGACAAGACTGGGAACATTTTCAGAGTTAATGGTCAAAGATTGAAGCACTACTATGGAGAGCAAATGGAGAGGAACTATGCATATATTCCTCTTGGAGATCCTAATTGATGAGGATTGAAAAGTCTGGCTGTAGACTTTAAAACAAGCGCTTATGGGAGGCAACCCATAGATCTATCTTTCACTCTTTCATTTATTTTATTATCTTTGTTTATTTAAGTATTAATAAATTGGTTTTTGATGCAGGTTTATTTAGCATGGATAAAGAGCTGGAAAATTTTTAAACCTCGGAGGGTTCACCATGAAACCAGGGAAGTTCCTTTATTTCTTCAATCCTTTTTACTTTTGCATCACAATGAGGACATTGTTTAGTTTAAGTTTGGGGGTGTAAACTCCTATAATTATTTGATCCTCTTGTTTTCTAAGTTTTGGGTTGTTGATGGGTTGTTTGATTCTTTTACCAAGCATGCATTGAAGTAAGATTGAATTCTCTATGACTCTGAAATTTGTGATTGAAGATGGTTTTGAGAAAAATTTTCAAAAATTTCTTTTATGTCAAGTGAAGTTTTGTGGGTACTTTGGTTTAAATCTTTGACCTTGAACACAATTGAGCACATAGTCGTTTTTCTCTTATTCCATTTTGCTTATGAAGAGAAGAAGTTGAATTAATTGAAAGAGGAAGGTTCGATTTTGCTTTGCTCTAGAATCCGTTGATGGGTCCTTGAGGCGAAATCCTAGTTGAGACCAAATATTAGAGAAATGATCTAGGCATTTCTTTGGCATAACCAAAAAGCTTTCCCAGCCGTCCTAAATGTCATGCCATCATTACATGGTGTGTTTCCATAGTCAACCCCCTTGAGCCTTCATGAGCCTTTATTGATTCTTTAAACTACATAAACCATGCCCGCTCTAAGCCTGAAAAACAATGAATCTACCGTTGATAGTTTGAGAAAATACTTTGGTGGAGAGTTACATTTAAAAGAGAAAATTGGTTTCATGATGAAAAGTATTATGTTTGCTCTGTTTGATCAAAGAAAAAGAAGAAGAAGAAAGGAAGTGATTAAAAAAAAAAAAAAAAAAAAAAAAAAAAAAAAGAAAAAGAAGTCGTCAAGCGGAAAGTGAATTACCTCAAATTTTGTTAAGGGAAGTGTTGGTATTACATCAGTGATTACAGCAATAATAATGCCACAAGTATGAGCATATTGCCAAGAAAGAGCTATGATTTGAATCATGTGAGTTTCTCTTTTAATGTTCTTTTCACTAAGTATTTTCCCAGTTTGATTTAATTTCCCATATCCAGTTCTTTCTTAACCCTCACCCTGTGGCCTATCATTACAACCTTAATAAAGACCTTTTGATCTTTGATTTTGGTGTTGACTACATTAGTGGAGAGGATTTCTGAAAATTGGACTTATGGGGTTAAGTTTTAAGAGAATTCTTCTGATTTTGGTTGTTCTACTTTTATCTGAGTTTGCAGGTGGTTTGAGGTTAAATTGACTATATCACACACACACTCAAGGTCTTAGCTTTAGGTTGAAGTAAACGCCTAACTCTTGCTTGACAAATTGCAAAATTTTTGATTGATTTTCTTGCTATCTTTGATGTTAAAAGAGTAAGATACTAGAGATGAAATCTAAATTCATAAAAGCTTGGTGAATGATGATACTTCTCTTTGGGGTCGAGTTGATATTGCCTAAACTATCATTTGTTTTTCTTTTTGTTTGAGGACAAACAAAGTTGTAAGTTTGGGGGTATTTGATGGCTTGCAAAATTTCATATTGCAGATTTTACAAGTTTGCTCGAGCGGAGGCTTTTGGCCGCTCGAGCGAATTCAGGCAGATTCAAACGCTCGACTGCCGCTCGACAGGGAGCTCGAGCGGGTTGCTGAAAAACGAAGATCGCTCGAGCAGAGACATTGGCCGCTCGAGCGAAATCAGGCAGAGTCGAACGCTCGATGTGCGCGCGATAGGACGCTCGAGCGAAATCAGGCAGAGTCGAACGCTCGACGCGCGCTCGACACCCCGCTCGAGCGAACATCGTATTTTGACAGATTTTAGGTTTTCCGCCGTGGGACCATATAAAAGGCCATTCTTCACTCTAGAGCCGCGAGTTTTGACTGGAGAACACTCTTTGGGAGAGAAAAACATAGCTAGAGGGATTCAAATCATTTGTTTTGGAGACGAAATTCAAATTTATTGCACGTACGTTGGATTCATACACGAGCACGGACAGGAGAAAGGCGTTGAATCGTTCTCTTGAGCTTTTGACGACCAGTTGAGGCTGCAAGGAGGATTTTTCAGTGTTTATTTTCTTCTTCCCATCTTCTCAGAACAATTATGGTGAATTCATTTATGTTGAATTCCAATTCTAGTATGAGCTAAATTTTCTTCTTTCTAGGAAAACGATGTAACCTAATTCCGAACTATGCCTGTTTGTCCATGCTAATTTAATGCAATTCTCTCTTTGTTTATCTGATTTATTCTGAGTTTAATGCTTCTAATTAACTGGCCATTGATTAGATGATTATTAATCTTGTGATTTGCTATCGAAAGAGCGAATCATAGGGTAGATCTTGGATATTTCAGCATAGGTAAGTATAGAGATCGAAAGACTTGTATGAACCTGTGTAGTAATTAAATCATTGGTCTTATTGCGTTCTTGATTATTTAATTTGCATACTCTTGTGTGAATTGATAAACTAGAATCACTTCCAATTGACTATCGAAAGAGGCTTTTGGATGAATTAGAGATTTGCTAATAGACAAAAGAGGTTTAAGTTAAATTAGCTGGATGAGAAAAGCATAGTGAAGAATTATGGTGAAATCGATTTCCTAGAAGGTTTCTTCCCCATTGAATTTGATCTTTGAAAGTCAGTTTTATTTTCTTTGCTTATTTCTCTTTGAGTTGATCTAAGTTTTATTTGCAACTACAAAAACCTTAGCGATTCCTCTAGATAAAATTGAGATTAGCATAATTTTGATATTTGGCAAGAGTAAGGTACCAATCCCTGAGGACGATACTCTTCTTACCACTTTATTATAAAATTACGATACTGTGCACTTGCAGTTTTGCACCGACCAATATACACGGCCAACCATACAATAAAATTGATAAGAAACAATAATTAAGAATTTTATAACTAACAGTTATAATTCAAGTCCAAAAAATTCATATATCTATATGGCTTACTATATGAAAAATTCATAGGAAATGATAATTAGGAATTTTGTAACTAATAGCCATAACTCATACATTTAAATGGCCTACCATAAAATAAAAGTCATAAGAAACATTAATTCGGAATTTAATAATTAATGGCCATAATTCAAGTCAAGTAATTGATATATTTATCAAACAATAGAAGATATACTTTGAGATTGAAAGATAAAGAAAATATTATTTTTTTTTATTTTTTATTTTTTAATAAAAATAATAATAACATAATCTGGCCAGATCCAAATCTAAATTAGATCTAGTCGATCAACCCAGTGAGCAACCCAGTTCAATACCTAGGTCTAGCTTACTGTTCGGTTCAACATTCTTTCTTTTTTTGGTTAATTGTTCAGGCTGGACTAAATTCAGGCCCACTGTGCTAGCCCGTACTCATAGCCCACTTGACACCCTTTCTTTTTGTTTGCATTGTGTTTTGGGTTGGCAGGCCCAACATGCTGCCTGCAGCACACAACTTTTTTTTTTTTTAACACATTGTCAGGCTAGGCCAAGCTTACGAGCCAGTGTGCTAGCCCCCGAGCTTCTAATTTTTTTTTTTAGCTCTGTTTTTCACATTCCCAGGTAGGGCCAAATGTTGCAGGCCACTATCATTGGCCCAAAATAATTAACCCTAATGGCCTATGGGTTAAAACCCTACTTGAGACCTTTGACCCATGACCCATTCATATCTCTCTCTCTCTCTCTCTCTCTCTCTCTCTCTCTCTCTCTCTCTCTCTCTCTCTCTCTCTCTCTCTCTCTCTCTCTCTCTCTCTCTCTCTCTCTCTCTCTCTCTCTCTCTCTCTCTCTCACATTACATAGCTGCCACACCTTCTAAGGTTTCCAAACTCTGTTCTGGCGTAGGTGTGGGGTGAGCCATCATCGGCCTCTTCCTGCCACTGACATCCACTTCCTTTCTCCCTCTCTTTTTAGTTATCATTTCACCACGTCTACTGGGCTTAACAACCCTTTGCACCGTTGTTGCAGGAATGCCTTTGAGGAGGTTTTTGGCCTCCTGCAGGTGTCAAAACCATCATCCTTCCCCCCCTCCCCTTTTATTCCGATCAAAGCCCATCTCAGAGAGAACAAGCCACCAACCCAGCGGCTTCCCAGCATTGATGGCGCTTCCCATCCCGGTTATCGAAGAGGATACTTCAGCCACCTCAAGCCACCCTCTCCTAACCCCACACCGCGGTTCTTCCCTCACAATTTTCTCTCATTCAAACAACAAAACAATGTAAACACACCCCTCAACTATCCCATGGTGAGACCACAAACGAGGTTGAGAACCAAAATACATACATGTAAAATGGAAACCAAAACACAGGAGATTATATTTGTCTCAATTAAACGTTGCAAAATCAATCACAATATTCTAAGTCGGACTGTAGGTACGGAATTAATATTGAGATCATCAATATTTAACATAAAATATTAAATATTAGGTTTTCAATTTCTATAATCTACGATATAATAATAATAATAATAATACAAGTTAAAAACATACCTCTCTCTCCATTACAATTTTCTAGAGAATCCGATCACCTGACTATGAGTGAAGGATCCCCCTATCAAATTTATGTCTCTTGATAGCTAGATGTACAATTATATTATAGGTGAAACCCCTTAATCCTGTCAATGCTTAAATAGACTTTTAGCCATTATGAAATTTACAGATATTTGTATCAAACTATAACTCATTATGTAATAAAGTAGGGGGTGCTCTTAGTGGGCATGCCCTTGCCACTTCCTTTATTAGGATGCCACGCATAATGCCTAGCATTACTCCAAATTAATTAAGTGATGTTATGAAATCATTAAAAAGAGAGAGCCATAACGTGTTATAAAACTTTCAAAATGAGAGAGAAAGAAATAGAGTTCAGAGAGGTTATGAAACTTATGAATTCCTTAAAGGATTCAACGATATATATAGGAGTATAAAGGGGACTATGCTTTTGACGACTAGTACTATGCATTTGACAGCTAGCTCACTATGCTAGCACTATGCACTATGCATTTGACGACTACCTCACTATGCTAGCACTATGCACTATGCATTTGACGACTAGCACTATGCACTAGCACTATACATTTGACGACTAGCACTATGCACTAGCACTATGCATTTGATGACTAGCTAAATGTGGTCATACAATTCAAGATAGTTTATAACACTTCCCCTTTGGATGACCATATTTAAAGAATATGCCTCGTTAAAACCTTGCCAAGGAAAAACCCTATGGAAAAAAAAACCAATGGCGAAGGAAAAAGAGTACAGTATTCATGTGTATCGCCGAGTGCTTTAAGACTGCCTCATTAAAACCTTTCAAAGGAAAATCCAGTGGGATAAAACCTTAGCGAAGGAAAAAGAGTACAATCAGCACAAGTCTTCAAGACATTACTTCCCCTGAAAAGTGCATGATAACAGGTCTTCAAACCTCCGCATTCCAATGTTCTACATAATCTTCTTAAATGTTGCAGTTGGTAATGCTTTAGTGAATAAATCTGCCAGATTTTTACTTGACCGTACCTTCTTAATATCAATTTCAATTTTCTTCTCATGAATTGCAATGATCTTCTTGTGTGTATCTGAAAGATAACTCGCATCTGTACATCCAACTAATTGTGGACTTGATCCATGTTGATAAAATAATCACAACTGGATCTTTCTGCTCATCACTACTCTTCTGGAGTTGTACTCTTCTGGAGTTTTTGTAAATAACACAGTTAGTGGAGAATTCATCAACATTAAACCGCTAACCTCATTTTTTAATAAAAACGGTGGCCAGCCTTTTAAGATCAGACAAGCATCGCGGATTTTCAACTCCTCTGTAGGTGTCAGACGTGCTGTCAGGTGCCGCAGCTGTCAGGTGTGCTGTCAGGCGCCGCAGAGCTATGAAGCTATATTTCGTCTCTTTTCTCTTGCTTCACGAGAGATGTTGTATCATAATTTTCTCTATAAAAGAGATATTCAGCTCATCTTCATTCGCATCTCATCTTCTTCACTTTTCTGTAATCATACTGCATTTTTACTCTGCAATCTCTTTCTGCATTCTTATCCTACAATGGCTCAGCGATCTTCTCATGGCCAATATATGAGGTACTCTGCACCTCGTTCATCAGCTGTTCCTGCTTTTACCACAGGTGCTATCATGCAATATAATGATCTGACTCATAGGTCAGATAATGAAGCTATCTATGAGCTTGTGAGTCTCGGTACCCGATACTCATCATCTATTGTCACATTTTCTCAGCGACTGCAATTCAGAACTTGTGGAGTTAACAATCTCCACGAGAATATTGCTATACTTCAGCGACTTCTTCTAGAGTCCAACATGAAGATAGAATCAATAAAGCAAGAGAATAGGAATTTAAAATCCTTGCTTAAATCTTCTTTTCGATTGCCCACCCCTTTAGATAGGGATGCCATGCAGATTCTTGAAGAACAAGAGCGTTTGAAGAATGAGGCAAAGTGCCTCAAATTTCTGTAATTCTTGCTTCAAGATAATAAAATAATATTTCACAAATATTCATATTTGTGTTTCTATCTTTTGGTAGATGTTCTGTGTGTTCCCTTTTATTTCTTCTTTAATAATGCACACTTCTTATCAAACCCATAATATGAAGCTGAAATGCTAATTGTATTAAAAGATGGTATTTCATGACTAATAACATCATCCATCTTCCCCTTGAAGCCGCAAGGGTTTCAGATTTATATTTCAAATATGTGTAGTTTTCATGAGCTCTTCTGGAGTCTCAATGATATTTAAATCATATATATAAACTGCAATAATAGCTTGTTTCCATTTGCATTTGGATTGCTTTAGATCATATAAGGATCTTTGAAATTTGATAGAATACATATTTCCAGATGTATTCATATTAGAAGCTTCAGACATTTTCTATCCTTCAGGGATTTTCATACATATATCATGATCCAATGATCCATATAAATATGCAGTTAATCATGCATATCCAAACTCTCGGTAACTTTCAAGCTAATAAAAATCTCAATATAATTTCAACCACTTTAAAATCATATCAATATTGTTTCTTCGAGAAACTAACTTATGATTTATATATCACATTTTCATATTAAAAGTTTCAAACTTTTTATATCATGTATATAAATATCCACTGATATTTAACAAAAATTAGCTCTTTAAGTGTTTGGACTTCAAGTCTATATTTATCACATTTTACTTAGTGATATCAATTCTGCAGGAATTGAGAAACTGACTCGTGATTTATATATCACATTTTTATTTCTTTTCCATAAATACCCACTGACATTCAACAAGTATCACCTCTTTAGGTGTCTGGACTATAAGTCCCGATGCTAGTGAATCAATTCTGCAGGAATTATTTCTTTCAAATTTGGCCAATATTTTACGTCGTATTTTTCGACTATTCTTGATTCACTTTCATCATTATTTCTGGTAATGTCAATTGCTATTTCATATGGAAATACATTGTCGACAACGATTTTATTTCTATCCATAATTTCTCCATTATTCATGAAATGTAACGAGATTTCGTTATTTTCAGGTACCTGTCCCTCTTTAAGGAAAGACATTTTCATGAAAAACCTCTTCAGGAGGCACTCTTCAAGAGTTTATATAGGAGAATTTTATACAGAGAATTTGGATGGACTTTATTACTTGTTTTGTGGGTATGGCCTCTTCAGGAGCACTAAATTATTTGTGTCTTTCTCTTTTGAGATACTCTATCTTTTATATCGATAAGTCTCACATGTCTTTATACATGTCTTTAGACTGCTGAATTTCTTAATTGTGTTACAGGGACTTCAATCCTCGCTGGGATTTTAGCAGATAGAATATGAGACATTTTTATCTTATTGTATCCAAAATATAATTATCATCTGAACTTCTGGTTCACATATGATAATTAAGATAACGTCGAATAATTTCATCTTATTTGCTTCAAGCAAATTTTTCTTTCCACTTATGGTGGTAAGTGTAACAGCCCGCTAGAAATTCAATTAAGGAATTTCTATTGACTTTAGGAACCTCGTGAAAACTCTGTAAGTTTACACGAATCGACTAATCGCATAAATTTTAGCCTGTCAACATAGTTAGTGTTATCACTCACTATGGTGCCAGAAATGCGATTTTAATTATTTGAGATAGTTAAAAGTGTCAGAATACATTATAGTCTACACCACTAGGCTTAATTGAATATTTAGAATTTTTCAGTACTAAGTTTATTACGTTTATTTTTAGAGTGAATAGTAACCTCGGTAAATGTACTGAGCGTAGTGTTTTCAAAATCATAGTGTGAAATGTCCAAATTAGGATAGCGATATTTTATTTAGACACTTGGCAAGATCTTAACCACACATAATGAATAGTATTAGATACTTAGCACAAAGAGAAACCATTAGATGGAATTGTGAAGGAAATCAAGGTGTGAGATCATGACACCTAAGCAAAATACACATTTGGAAAATATCTTAAGAATAGAGATTTAAAATACACATAGAAAGATTTTAGCCACCTTACTCTTCCAAGTCTACTCCACATTTGGAAAATATATTGAGCTGATTTTTATAGATATTATTGGATAGAATATTTTGAGATAATATTTTATAGATATTTTGGGTAGGAGAAAACCACACTCAACTCTCAACTCCAGCCTTATCATCTCCCTTATCTCTTCCATAAGCATCTCCAGCCATCACCCACGAACTTATCTTCATTTACACGTTTCTTTAAAAGAATATCAAACATTCTCTCTCGGACAGCTTTTAGGAGTTCTTTTGCATGCCCATTTCGAAGCTGTTGTAAGTGTTTTATCATAAAGTCTCCTTCATATAAGTTGTTCCTTTTTTAGTCTAGTTTACATGGATATCTTATTTGCCCCATTTGAAGATCATTTGGTCAGTCAAATATTGTGTAAACTATAGAAAGGTCATTCTGGGAGATAAACTGGAGAATATGTTATAGTTTGGAGTTTTTGACCAAGCTAATGGATAGATATTGGTCCGAAATTTTTATGGAGTATTGTTAACATGTATATATGACTATTGGTTGAGGATTTTTGCATGATTGAAGGTTTTGATGAAATATTTGCTTAGATTTAGAAACTTAGAAACTGGAAGAAGAAAAACAGTTTCTATTTTGAGAAAGTTTAACTCTTTGGTGGTCTAAACCTATTCTAATGACTTTGATAATTTTATTGGAGGATCCTAAGCATCTTATATACATGTTATATTATTATTTTGAAGATATTTGATGTTAGTTTCAAAGATATGAAATTTTATGTAAAGAGATATTCAGATAAGCCAAAGTGTGGATGTTCTTGGCTAAATTTATGTTTTGGTTAATTTTTAACCATGTGATCTTGAATTAGAAGCTTATATATGTTTTAGGACATCTTTTTAAACCATGTGATGGTTTGGTTTGAAGATCACATATTTATAAGTCATAGATCAAAAGGTTGATCAAAACAAGTTGGAAACAAAAATCAATAGAAATAGCATATGAGAATTTCGGCCCTATGGAGTTTTAATAGTTGTGATTAGTTTTAAATTTTTCTAAATTGATATTTGAGTTGAGGATAAAATTTACATGAGGCATGTAAATTTTGGTGACTTTTGGAGTTAGTATGCAAAATCCTTAAGTTATGGGTAAAACGGTCATTTTCCTACATATAGAAAGTAAAATGAAAATTTTACTTTTTAAGTTAGTATTTTTCCATATTTCAAATTATTAGTGATTTAGTACTAACTTTTAGAATCACTAATTACAATTCCTCGTGATCGCGCTTGAGGTTTTATAAGAAACGCGGAGATCGAGGTAAGTTAGCTTTTAACTTACTAGCAGTCTACTGTGTATGTATGCTAAGTAAAAGAACTACAGTGTATGTATGTATGTTATCATATGTGTCATGCCATGTCAAGTTATCATGTAATTGTCTATTATACAGAATTTATTCTGTCATCAATTTTTATCTGTTACATAATATATTCTGTTATGTATTACTGTACATTACAAGTACGTCATGCTAAGTATGTCATCTATTACATGTAAGTCAAGTCATGTAATATTCACTGTTGCAAGTATGTCATGTTAAATATGTTGTCTATTATATGTTATGCCATGTTACGAAATGTTTCTATCTCAAGTTGGTCATGTATTCTAAGTTATGTTCAAGTCACGTTATATTACGTCAGGACTTTAGTCCTTTCGTATTCCAGTCACATTTCATCTTGAGTACATTATGATGTGTAGAATACATGGGGCCACAACAACTGTGGAGTATGTATTTAACTACAAATGTGATGCGTAAAATACATGGGGCCACAACAACTGTGGAATATGTATTTTTCATGTTAAGTCAAGTTTGTGTAGAATACATGGGGCCACAACAACTGTGGAGTATGTATTTAACTGCATTGTGATGTGTAGAATGCATGGGGCCACAACAACTGTGGAGTATGTATTTTTCATGTTAAGTCAAGTTTGTATAGAATACATGGGGCCACAACAACTGTGGAGTATGTATTTTTCATGTTAAGTCAAGTTTGTGTAGAATACATGGGGCCACAACAACTGTGGAGTATGTATTTTCATGTTAATTCAAGTTTCAGAGCAAGTTCATGCTAATTCAAGTTGCAAGTCAAGTTCAGTTCATGTTTCAATTTAAGATTATGTCAATTATGCTATGTTGTACTCCAAGTTATGCTTTAATTTCTTATGAATTTGATTATGCATTTATGCTTTTACTGACATCCATGCATCATTAGCTTGTGTGGAAGTTTTTTGTTAACTTACTGAGATTTGTAATCAAATCTCACTTTGGTAGTCCCAACTACCATTCCCCCCGAATGGTAGATCTTGTTACAGGACCTGAAGGAGAATCAGGAGCTGATCAGCTAGACACAGTTGACTAAGTGACGGTGCGACATAAATGTTGATATAGTAATTAACGTAAATTACTACTTGTACGATTGAGTTGCATCTCTACTACTTTTTGGATCATAACCATTTTGGACTAGTGTTGTGATCTTAGTTGTTCAATGAATTTTTATGTATGAAGTATGTTTTAAGCATTTGGGATATTTTCAATTTGGTGCATAGTATTGCTAAAGACAAAAAATTTATCCGCTGCGAATATTGCATATTGTTAGATGCATGTTAGGAATATTGCATCTTATATGTCATGAACGGGGGCAGGTAACCTTGTGTTGCATGTCTCGACGCTTCAAATGTCCGTCCGATCCCAAATGGAATTTGGGGGCGTCACAGTAAGACTTTATAGTAAAAGAATCTTCTGATTCTTTTATGGGCGTCCATATGAAAATCATTCGACTTATCGTAATTGATTTTGGATGATCAAGATAACCATAAAAAGATACAAATATTTTGAATCATATCACATTTTGATGCATCATAATATTTGATTCAATAATTTGTATAATATCATCTCAAAGAGAAAGCTTACAGCTTTTCCAATACGAGCTTCTGGTCCGAAAAGATATTCATTATCACGTCCAATCTCTTAGTTTCTTTGAATAAAATGCATCATTCTTTTCACTTCAGGGAATAGAATGATATAAATTCATTATCATTCACTTCAGGGAATGATGTAGATCTAGTAAGACGTGAATAATAATTCTTATCAAAAGCTCATTATTTTGCTCAGTCACTGAAAGACTTGATATAAATTTAGAATATATTGTGAACGTTTGCATTTCATATTGCTACTTCAGGAGCATACTTGATATTGCTACTTCAGGAGCACATTCGAGACGTTTATTCAAATATATATTCTTTCCACAATTTCAATTATGCAACTTCAGGTGCATAAATCATAATGAGCTTTTGGTACAAGTATCACTCATATGAGATACTCAATAAAATTATTAATTTAAGACGATCCTTCAGGAATGCTCCATTTCCATTCTCAGATAAATCATATCATCAATAATTTATAACAAGTATAAAAGAATAAATAAAACTTTCATTACTACAAAACATTGCAGAATATAAAAATATTTTATAATAAGATAAAGGAAATACATTAATTAAAAAGGAACACTTCCATGATCAACTCTACCACTAGAATCTTCAAAGAAATCAGAAACATCAAGGCTTGTAATATCTTCTCCATCTATAGAATCTAAAGCATATGATGGTTCAGCAAAATTTATTTCAAATTTCTTTGTTTTTTCTTTTATAGAAGATTGGTATAAATCAACCAAGTGCTTATCTGTACGACAGACACGAGCCCAATGTCCAGTCATACCACATCTATGGCATTCATCTTCATCTTTTTTTTAAAATTTGTTTTGAGGACCTTTGCATTTCTCTGAGTTGAACCACTTCTGGTGGTACGGTATATATCTATTATTGTCCCTTTTAGTGTAGTCACTTCTAAAACCTCCACTTCTATAGTTTTTCCTACCACGTCCACGCCCTCGTTTTCTTTGAAAAGATGCACCATTCGCTTCTGAGAATAATGTAAATCTAATACCATTCACTTCAGGAAATGATATAGAACTAGTAGGACGTGACTGATGATTTCTTAACAAAAACTCATTATTTTGCTCAGCTAATAGAAGATAAGATATAAGTTCAGAATATTTTTTGAACTTTCGCTCTCGATACTGCTGCTGCAGGAGCACATTCGAGGCATGAAAAGTAGTATATGTCTTCTCTAACAAGTCATCATCAGTGACTTTTTCACCACGTAATTTCAATAGCGAGCTAATTTTAAAGAGTGCAGAGTTATACTAACTAACACTCTTGAAGTCTTGCAATCTCAGGTGCATCCAATCATGACGAACTTTTGGGAGGATTACAGTTTTCTGATGTTCATATCTCTCCCTTAAACCATTCCACAAAATAAGTGGATCTTTCACCGTTAGATACTCAGTTTTTAATTCTTCATGAAGATGGTGTCGAAGGAAAATCATTGCCTTAGCACGGTCCTGCAGGGACCCTTGATTTCCTTTTTTAATTGTATTTCCCAGGTTCATCGCATTCAGATGGATCCCAGCATCAAGGATCCAAGATAAATATTTTTTTCCAGAAATGTCAAGAGCAACGAATTCCAATTTTGTAAGATTTGACATTTTTTACATATATAAATCAGGAACATAAGTATAGAGTTTTCATTAAGTAATGTAACATTTCATATTCATTTTGGAAATTACAAAAATATATTAAAAAACTTACTTGAAGTAGAGGACTACTAGCTTCAAAATCGTCAGAACTTTCGTGCTGATAACGTGTTATGAAATCATTAAAAAGATAGAGCCATAACGTGTTATAAAACTTTCAAAAGGAGAGAGAAAGAGATAGAGTTCAGAGAGGTTATGAAACTTATGAATTCCTTAAATGATTCAACGATATATATATATAGGAGTACAAAGGAGACTATGCTTTTGACGACTAGTACTATGCATTTGACGGCTAGCTCACTATGCTAACACTATGTACTATGCATTTGATGACTAGCTCACTATACTAGCACTATACATTATGTATTTGAAAACTAGCACTATACACTAGCACTATGCATTTAACGACTAATACTATGTATTTGATGGCTAGCTAAATGTGGTCATATAATTTAAGATAGTTTATAACAAGTGATATAATTTGAATTAGTATAACCCCATAAAGATATGAATGTGTGGGACATCAAGTTTTAATAAAATCCTTACGACAGCCTCCCACGCAGAACACGTTTTGCAAAGACTTTCCACCAAGCAGACTAGCAGTAGACAATATTTCTACCTTCTAGTGATAATTCGGCTCTTTTCTTCCTTGGCCTTCCTTTTCACGTACAGACTCGTGTAAAGGGTAATAGAGTTTGTGTTGGGTTAAAAGGATTAGAATAAAACAATGTTAAGGCTGCATTAGTTTCTCACATAAGTTTTCAAGAATTTGAATATCAATATATACAATGATTCTCTGATATTCAACCGAATAGCATCCGATCGTGATTCATGCTAACAAATTTTTATGTAGGAAAAGTTGTCCCTGATGAAATGACATCACCAGCTATATACAAATTAACCATGAAATTTACATAATAAATCTCACCAGGACGCCGTACACTTTTTCCCAACATCAGACTTCACATCAGTGGTACTGGGACCATTCTGGGAAGTTTATGTATCATTATCAGATTGTGGGGATGAGGGTGCGTGGGAGCGTGTGTTGGCTGGATCTAGAGCCATCGTTGTTGGCTTCTGCTGGGACAACTAGATTTAACAAAACTGTTTTTTTATTTTTTAAAAAAAAATTATTTTTTAATACTTTTAAATATTTAAAAAAATAAAAATATTAAATAATTTTTTCTTAATCATTAGAAAAAAAAAAAAAAAAAAAAAAAAAAAAAAGAAAGAAAGGCAGCGGTCACCCCACCAGTGGCCTAAGCATTTTCCGTTTACTTTTGTCTGATGCCTTAACAAAGATACCCAGTTACTGATGACAACAAAACGACAGTAATGAAAGAAAACTTGTGTGTAAAGGGTTCAAGGTAATTAAGCTTCAAATAATCTGAAGAAAGTCATTAAACCAAATTAATAATTCAAATTTTAACTCTATACTCTAATCAATTTAATTAAATATTTCACATATTAGATCTATTTATTGAAAAAAAATATTAATAATATAATATAAATAATAAAATTTTATTTTTTCCATCAAATTAAACTTAAGTGATGATTTTATATGATATTTAAGCAATGATTTCGAATCTTGATTATACATTTTATTTTATTTTATTAAATATTTTATATATTAAACCAACGTCCACCAATCTGATGCAACGTGTGGCCCAGAGCCTAATGAGGCAAAAGCTTAAAGTGTTGAATTTCAGGTTAGCACATGAGACAGATTCTACATGCCCAGGAAAATAGGGAACAGAAAATGCATGCAGTGTAATTTTAGTTCATTTGAAGTTGAAGTTCCATAATTTGGGTGGCTTGTCATGATAGACTTCACCTTGCTTCCTAATGCACCTGTACTTTCCCCCAAAGCATATCATTATGGAGGAACTTTACTTTAAGCCATATAGGAAAACTAAAGCCACTTTAAGCCAGCCTTATTCCTTGGAGACAAACATTAGTTGGTCTTCCCTTCTTTTGTTTTAAATTCTTTGGACATGTGCGTTATCGCGGCAACATATTTAGAATGGAAGAGTAGTCATGCCATACGCTGCATTTCTATTTCACTGTCTTTATACTGTATTGACATGGCATTGATTTATTTTTGTTTATCTTCTAATTTGAGGATTTAAAGTGAGAAATAGATAGATGTATTAAGTAGGTCCCACGCCATTTATTGCTTAGATCATAATCGTTAAAATATTTATACCGACAATAATAAATAGTATGAGACTGACTTTATTTCTTCCCCCACAAGTTTGGATAACAATGGAGAAGATTTTTTATTTTTCCCCAAATTAGTTGCATATGATTGTGGTTAGGTCACCATATAACTGAAAGTCTGCAAGGAAATTAAAGTGCACTCACATGAGGGGGCAGTATGGAGAAAAGCTTTTTCTTTACTATAGCACCAACATGAAGTTATATGCACGAGAGAGTGTCAGATCTTTCAAAGTTTTTTGATTATTCTGGTTTAAAAAGCAAATAAAATTTGCAATTCCTGTGATTGATTCTTCCAAACCGCCCTGTTAACGTCAGGCCGATGCCCTTAGTAAGTTACTTAAAAAGATTAATAATATAAAGTAAATGACAGACCGACAATGAATAAAGCCACTTTGAAGAACCATTAATTTTTTTAACACAATGGGTTTTGCTTTTTGTGATTCTTTTCTTTTCTTCTTTGACGTTCTTCTGTATGTCTTTTCCTTTCTGACCTGCAGCTGGAATTGTGAAGCTCGACCATCCTAGTTGGAAAGCAATCCCGATGGGAACGTCTTTTGATAAATATTGGGAATTAATTATTTATATGCTATAAAATAAACTAATCCATGCTTGGAAGTTTGTTACGTACCCCCTAGCTATATTAATCTAGTTGATCTTCGTATAAGGTTCGGCTATTGAACTAATTAAATTTGGTTGCATGTCATTGATACGGACAGAAATAAGTAAAGAATCTATCCAACTTAGGCTAGAATTATTAATGTGTTTTGTTTTCCCCAAGAATATGACCCAGACAGCGCATGGCTAGCTATTAACTCCCCTAGTTACCTTCTTTGTAGATTTATAAAACTAGTTCTCGGCCATGGACGTTCTTTATCAATTACATGACAATTTGTTACAGGCTCTTTGCAGTTTTTGTTTATGCAAGAAGTGCTTGCGTTCCATCAAAACAAAGAACCGTTTCACCCATCCAGCTCGCTTCCCCTTCTTTTATTCCTCCTTACCTTGCACGAAAGCAAAGGAGAGAGCAGATCATTTGCTGTTGACCCAATGGATTAAATTGTGGATGCCCTGAAATATTCGTGATTCTCTATATAAATGAAATCCATGAGATTTTGTGGAAATTGTAAATTGAGCTGATCTTCTGTTATATATTGCATTTTTTTTTTTTTGTGGTCCCTTATTCTATATATATTCCTTTCTTTTTTTAGTATTTCTCATAATTTAATTCTAGTATATATGTGAGTGCGTTGGTAATAAGAATTCGTTCTCACATCTCAAAACAAAAATCTCTCTCTATATGTAAGAGAAGCCAAGCACAAATTCTTGAGCTACTTTATTCTTGACGTGTCACACTTTGATTATTATGTCTTAATGTTATGTGCTGTATATTAGACTAATACCATGGCGGTGACAGCAGGTACCCAGGAATGGACAAGGAAAGTACTTCAGACAAAAAATTCCATCGTCGTAGTGGGTAGCAAATGATCTCATTCTGCTAAAATATTGTCTTCCTCTTCACATTTTCTGGCAAAAAGATCAGCCAGCTATATCCACCAAATCCATGATGTACACATATGTTAGACCCCACATACAGCTTAATTAAATTTATCACTGATCAATGCCATTCTTTCCAATTCAGTTCAATGTTGCATATTCTATGTTCTATGCATAAAGAATCAGTGCTTATCACTTTCCATTTAATTAGCATGGAAAGGGAAAATGTTCTGTAATGAAATGTCAAATGAGGGATCATGCATTGTGACACATGAACGGAAGGACCTAATTTCTGGGCATTTATTCACTTGTCGTGTGGGGGGACAGCCCTGACTAATCTTTATTTTTAATGTTCAACCTCAGATAATGTACAATACAACAAGATACGGGTATACCTACTATCACATGTTGGTTAGCTTGCTAGCTACGTCGGTCGACTTTTCTTCCTCTTTGCTTCTTATAATCTGCAGCTAAAGTAAAGGTTATAAATCTACCCCTCACGCTTCCTGAATCATTTGTACATGCACTGGAGTTGCTTCCTACAAAGATGCATATAAACAGTAACTCAAGAGTACTTGAAATGGGAGGGATACGTTATTTTGCGGTTATAATCATAGGTGTTTTAGGATTTTTGGGTTCTACACAAGCTCAACTGCAGTTGGATTTTTACTCTAAGAGCTGCCCAAGAGCCGAGAAGATTATCCAAGATTTTGTTAACAAGCATATCCATAATGCTCCATCATTGGCTGCTGCTCTCCTAAGAATGCACTTCCATGACTGCTTTGTCAGGGTCTGTGTCCTCTCTTTTCTCGTTAACTTTTTCATTCCACTATGCTTGTCTTCGTCGTCGTCTTCTTCTTCTGTTGTATTCTTGGTTTTGATGGCATAAAGAGTTCATGTTTTATGCCTTCTCTAGGGTTGTGATGGATCCGTGCTTCTGAACTCAACGTCGAGCAACCAAGCTGAAAAGGATGGTGGTCCAAATCTAACAATCAGAGGTTTTGACTTCATTGACAGAGTGAAGAGCCTTCTTGAAGCTGAATGTCCTGGCATAGTCTCTTGTGCAGATACAATTGCTTTGGTTGCAAGAGATTCTGTCGTGGCCACAGTAAGACCCAAAACATAATTAAAAAATAACCCAATTTGATCTTTCCTTTTATGACTAAGGAAATGGATCAAGTTTTACTTGTTTTTGTGTTATTATACATTGTTTCTCACATTCAGGGAGGACCATCTTGGACAGTTCCAACCGGTCGAAGAGACGGGACAATCTCTTTGTCGTCAGAAGCAGTCAACAACATCCCACCTCCAACTAGCAACTTCACAAACCTCCAAAGACTATTTGGAAACCAGGGTCTTGATTTGAAAGATTTGGTCTTACTCTCTGGTAATCCAAACGTCCTCATTTCCAAGCACATAGCTTTACTCAATTCAATGGCAATATTAATATATTTATGTCAATTACTTCATGATCAGGTGCTCACACCATTGGCGTCGCTCATTGTTCATCCATCTCTACCCGACTGTATAATTTCACTGGGGTGGGCGATCAGGACCCTGCTCTGGACAGTGAATATGCTGCAAATCTCAAGGCAAGGAAGTGCCCAAATCCTAATGATAATACCACAATTATTGAGATGGACCCCGGAAGCCGCAAGACTTTCGACCTTAGCTACTACACTCTCCTGCTAAAGAGAAGAGGTCTATTCCAATCTGATGCTGCTTTAACTTCCAACGCTACTACGAAGTCTTACATCACCCAGCTGCTTCAAGGACCGCTCGACAATTTCTACGCTGAATTTGCCAAGTCCATGGAGAAAATGGGTCGGGTCGACGTTAAGACTGGGAGTGTCGGTGAGATTAGAAGGAACTGTGCAGTTGTTAATAGTTAAGAGTTTTTTATTTGTTAAATTATTAGTGGGTAAAATGTCTTGTCTACGCAAGTTCCAAATTGTTTGTTTGTTGTGTGTTTTCATCGTAGTTGTTTCGCGAATAAAGAGGGCCTCCTTCTGGTTCCCCCACGTTTAGTGTTTAGAAAGAAAAATTGTTACGAATTTAATAATTCTAAATTCTAAAATCTCGAAATTGTATGTCATTTTCCTGTGCATAATTGTTTCTGCCTCAATCAAACCTGGTTCTTTTCTGCTTCCGCGTGCTGTTTCGTGTGAATTTTATTATATATATAAGTACAGTCGAATATTAATTTATATATTAATATTAATTTATTTATATTTAAATTTTAAATTAATATTATTTTTAATAAAATTTATTTTTTTATCAATTACATTATATTAATATATAAATTAATACATAATTATATTTTTCATTCGTATACACGAACAAGAATTCGTAAAGAAACCTTTTTCCCAATTTCACGGTGGTCTGTGTCATTTATTGCTTTTACCGAAGGATCGTACAAACCATTATTGAATTAAAAGAAGTGATAATTTGAAGATAAAGTGGTCAAAGTTAGTGTGATAATTTGAAGAGAAAGTGGTCAAAGTTAGTGCCTGAAAGGCTAAGGGTTTCTTTAAAGAAATATTTTCTCGAATCCAAGAGTTTCTTCGATTCCCAAAAGAGCCCTTAACGTATAACCTTGGAAGGCGTCCCGTTGTTAATTGGACGATGAAGCTTAATTTAATGCAGGGTAGTTCCTCCGACCAGAGTCGAGTTTAATGTGAGTGACATGTGTTGTCAATTTCTGGTGATAAAGGTCAAGGAGGTGGACACATGGTTGGAGCTGGTTTGTGTGTTTGAAATTTGTCGGTGACGGCAGAACAACCACACATCCCATCCCATTATTGAGTGCACAGAGATTTCGGATCAGCAATCAGTTATCACACTATTCACTACCGAACGGCTACCCTCAACGTTAAAATCCGTTCATTTCTTTTGGGTACAAGGACATGTGCACAGCTTACATGTGCAGGTGGCTTACGTTACATGATTAATTGTCTGGGTGATGATACCCTTACTACAGCCTTACAAACTTCTGCTGCGGGGGCGTCCATGCTCAGTATTGTAGTATATTACAATGGATTATGTTTAGTTCGGTAGTTTGCTAATCTATTTATAAATTGTATTGATACCATGCATATAAATAATCATCTTATTAAATATTTTGATTTTATTTTATATTTAACCATAAAAAATAAAAATAATAAAAAAAAAATTATGTATCTTATATAACGTGAAATACATAAAATATAAAATATATATAACTATAATATTTAAAATGAAACATGATAAATAACGTACTTATAAATATTATGACATACATGATACATAAACACTCACTTTTAAAAAATTGATTTTAATAATATATACAACTAGCTAACGTATAATAATCATAATTTACGATTAAATTATTTATCTGGTACCGCTAAATTCAAAGTCTTACTTCAAATCGTTATCTTTATGGGTACAGCTTCTAGTCCTTCTTTCATCTCGTGAGAGTAAGGTTTTCTCTCAAGGTTCCTTGTGGAAATCTTTGAGACTTTCTCTCGGACTCAGGTCTGTGGAGATGGAGGATGGTGTTTTGTCATCCCTCTACGAGGGATTGAAATTAACAGATGAGGAAAAACAAGAGATTGAGGTTAGCACTGAAGAAATATCATTATCAACTTCAAAAAGCAAACTATGCATAATGGTCTGTCTGATTTCTGATAAGGAGACTAACAGAGGAGCCCTCATGAGTACGCTGCCTAAAATATGGAATGCAGAGAGGAAAATTGCTTTTAAAGAGGTTGGAAGAAATAAGTTCTTGGTGGAGTTTAAATCGAGGTCGGACAAGATAAGAGTGTTGAATGGTCGGCCATGGTCTTTTGACAAGAGCCTGCTGTGTATTCAGGACTGTGAAGGTGCCAAGTCTATTAAGGAAATGCATTTCTGTTTTGAACCCTTTTGGATTCAGTGTCATGACATGCCATTCGCAGGAATGACTGCGAGTATGGGGCAGAAGCTGGGAAGCTCCCTGGGGAAGGTACTTATGGTGGATACGAATGGTAGTGAAACCTGCTGGGGTAAGTTTTTACGTGTGAAGGTAATGCTAGACATAACCAAACCACTTGCTAGAGGCAGGTTTATTTCTCAGGATGGTGAGAAGTTCTGGATTCCTTTTAGATATGAGAGAATGGCCAACTTTTGTTATCACTGTGGGTCCATTAAGCATGGACATGGAACATGTGAAAACATAGAGAAGGGACTACATGTGGGGGCTAGTCTCGGGCAGCAGTATGGTGCGTGGCTGAGGGCTAGTAATAAAAAGCAAGTCCAGTCGGCAGGCAAGGTGAGGAAGATGACAAATGACGGTGGATCATCGGAGAGTGGTCGGAGGGTGTCCTCAGATGAGTCCATTAAAGAAGATGATAATTATGGAAAGGCACCAGAGGCAGTTAGACAGCAGGCAGGCAGCCAATCATTTCACACGAATGAGGAGGCTGCACCTGTCAGTGCTAGGAGGAAAGTTGTCGAGGTAGTGGAACCAGTGATGCAGGAGGGGGGACACTTGCCAACAATTCTGTTAGAGGAATCCCATGACCAGTTGGGCCCAGTGGTAGTGGAGGAACCTAAAAAGGAAAGGAAGGTACCAAGCAAAGGGCATAGCTGGAAAAGAAAAGTACGTGAAGCCAGATTATCACTAACTAATCAAGGATTAGAGGGAGAAATTGTAGTGTCTAAGCACGTCCATTCAAGTAAAAGGAAAGCTCAGGAAACATCTGAGAGTGGTGTGGAAAAAAGAAGCAAGTTAACTCTCGTAGATGAGGAAGGGGATGAACTCTCCATGGCAGTGGCTGTTGAGCAGCCCTGCCAGCTACCATGATTCTTTTGAGTTGGAACTACCGAGGGCTTGGGAACCCTCGGACAGTTAGAGAACTTCGCCTCATGGTGAAGGAAAAGGGCCCAAGTTTCATTTTTCTGTCAGAAACAAAATGTAGGAGAGAAAGATTAGAGGGTAGAAGGAATGGTTTGGGTTTTGAATGTAGTTTTGTGGTGGATAGTGTAGGGAGAAGTGGAGGTCTAGCTATGTTTTGGAGAGATGAAGCACAAGTTGAGTTATCCTCTTACTCACAGAGTCACATTTCCTTGTTTGTTGGCAAGGATGATGGGAGGCAACAGGTGATGGTTACGGGCTTCTATGGTAATCCTGTGGTGGAAAAAAGAAAGGAGAGTTGGTGGTTGCTTAGATGTTTAAAACCGACAGGAAACATGGCTTGGTTATGCTGTGGTGATTTTAATGAGTTGCTCACTAATGAAGAACAGTATGGGGGAGCTAACAGATCTTTCTATCAAATGGAAAATTTCAGGAAAGCTCTTGATGAATGTGAGCTTAGTGACCTAGGCTATGAAGGATCCAAGTTCACTTGGAGTAATAAGAGAGAAGGGTCTGATTTCATCAAAGAGAGGTTGGACCGAACTTTTGGCAATCACCAATGGAACATGTCCTTCTATCAGACTAGAGTGCAGGTCCTTTCAGCTCTTCATTCTGACCATTTTCCTCTGTTGATCTTGTGTGACTGTACTGAGGCCCCTAGTAGCAAAACTGGCAAGATTTTTCGCTATGAGGCCAGCTGGTCCAGATTGAAAGATTGCAAGGAAGTTATAAAAAGAGCTTGGGAATCAAACATGGGAAATGAGAATCCTATACTCAGGATTCAGGACACTCTGTTAGCATGCAAAACTAGACTACAAGTTTGGTCAAAGTTCAAGGGAAAGGGGAAGAACAGGACACTACAGCAGAAGAGGATCCTACTAAAAGAGCTCCAATTACTAAACAAAGGGGATCTAAATAAAGAGATAAAAGGGTTGCAGAGTGAGGTAGATGTAATGCTGGAGGAAGAGGAGATTAAATGGAGGCAAAGGTCTAAGCAACTCTGGTTAAAAGAAGGGGATAAGAATTCCAAATATTTCCATAAATGTGCCACTCAAAGAAGGCAGTGGAATGAGATAAAAGTAATTGAAAATGAAAGTGGAAACAAAGCTAGA
Organism: Carya illinoinensis; assembly: GCF_018687715.1. Classification (NCBI taxonomy): domain Eukaryota; kingdom Viridiplantae; phylum Streptophyta; class Magnoliopsida; order Fagales; family Juglandaceae; genus Carya; species Carya illinoinensis. Next base: position 22,575,864 of record NC_056754.1, read on the forward strand.
AGTCAAGAGGAAATTAGCTTGCTGTTCCAAGACTATTACCAGAACCTTTTTGAGTCTTCAAACCCCCAAAATATTGAGGATGTTCTGAGGGACATAGAACCAGGAGTCACAGATGAAATGAATAGGCAACTAGTGAAGGAATGCAACCTTGCAGAGGTGAAGCAAGCAGTTTTTGAGATGAACCCTATGAGTGCCCCTGGCCCTGATGGTTTTTCTGCAGGGTTTTATCAAGACAACTGGCAGTGTGTAGGAGATGGTGTCTTTTTGGCTGTTAAGGAGGTGCTGTCGGGAGGTAGAGATTTGGGTAGGATTAATGAAACATTCATAGTTTTAATCCCAAAAAAGAAAAAGCCAGTACTTGTCTCTGAGTATAGACCTATAAGCCTGTGTAATGTTCTTTATAAAATTGTCTCTAAAGTGTTGTCTAATAGGTTGAAAAAGATACTTCCCTTGTTAATATCACCTTCTCAAAGTGCCTTTGTACCTGGTAGACTAATTTCAGACAACATTTTTGTTGCATATGAGGCTATGCACTCCATGCAACACAGAATGAGGGGTAAGAAAGAAGGGTATATGGTAGTCAAATTGGACATGAGCAAGGCTTATGATCGCATTGAGTGGGACTTTTTGGCTGCGGTTTTAAGGAGAATGGGATTTGAAGAGAAATGGGTGGGATTAATCAAGGCTTGTGTGGAAACAGTGAGACATTCATTGATGATAAATAGAATTCCTCAGCAACCTTTTCACCCTTCTAGAGGATTAAGGCAAGGGGATCCTCTCTCCCCTTACCTTTTCATCCTATGCTCAGAAATACTTGGCAGGATGCTGAACAAAGCTGAGGAGAAGGGTTATATTTCTGGTTTTCCCTTTGCGCGAGGCTCCCTATTGGTTAACCATCTCTTTTTTACAGATGACAGTCTGCTCTTTTGCAAGGCTAATGCATTGGAATGGAGCAGGCTTTTCAGCTTACTGAGTCAATACGAGACTGCATCTGGTCAAAGGTTAAACCTAGAGAAAACTGCAGTATATTTCAGCAGGAACACAAGTATTGAAGCCAAGGATGCTATCCTATCAGGTGTTAGGCTGTGTGAAGCTAGATCCTACGAGAAATACCTTGGCCTCCCCTCATACGTTGGAAGACAGAAAGTGGCAGCCTTCAGACCAATCTTGGAGTCCATAAGAAATAGGATGAGCAATTGGAAGGTAAAATTCCTAACTCAGGCAGGAAAGGAGGTGTTGTTGAAGTCCATAGTTCAAGCAATCCCAACTTATTGCATGAGTATCTTTAAACTCCCCAAGGCTGTGCTTAATGCTATCAACAAGTCTATGAAAAAATTATGGTGGGGTAGTAGGGAAGAGAAGACAAAAACTTAATGGATTCCTTGGAAACAAATGGGTAAATCTAAAAGGGAGGGAGGATTAGGCTACAGGGACTTTGAAGATTTTAATTTGGCCCTTCTTGCAAAGCAAGGGTGGAGGATCATTCAAAATCCCTCTTCCTTAGCTTCAAGAGTTCTTAAAGCAAAGCATTTCTTCAAATCTGATTTTTTAAAGGCCAAAGTTGGAAGCAATGCTTCCTTCCTGTGGAGAAGCTTCCTGGAAGCAAGACCAATCCTGCAAGAGGGACTCTTTTGGAGGATCGGTAATGGGGATTCTGTTAACATATGGACAGATAAATGGCTTCCTAGACCATCATCTTTCAAGGTGCAGTCTCCCATTAAAGCAGAATTTGCTGCCAGTAAGGTGTCTACACTAATTGACTCAAGCTCAGGGACATGGAAAATGGATACTCTAAGAGAGGTTTTCAGGCATGAGGAAGTGGAAGTAGTGTGCAGAATACCAGTAAGTGTGAGTAATAGCCAAGACAAGTTGATATGGAGGTGTGCAAAAGATAGAAGGTTCATGGTTAGGAGTGCTTACTACTTGGCAGGGGAGATGTCAGCTGAACAGAATGGGCAAACCTCTCAAGCTAGGCAGAAGTCTGAACTTTGGACTAAGCTTTGGAAGTTAATGGTACCAAGTGCTACTCGAATGCTCTTATGGAGGGCATGCCATGACTCTTTGCCTATTAACCAGAAGCTTGTGCAGAGGAAAATCATAGAGTCCCCCTTGTGTCCTATCTGTGAGATAGAATTAGAATCTGTTACTCATGCCCTTTGGTCTTGCTGTGCTGCCCAAGATATATGGGGTCATAACCTTCTCTGTTTTCAGAAGTTGAAAGTGAGGGAAGTGCCTTTCAAAGAGTTGTGTAAAGATATGTTTGATGTTCTGGATGATCACAGTTTTGCTATATTTGCTGAAACAATTTATATGATCTGGAGGAGGAGGAACAGTTTTGTGTTTGAAAACAGGTTCATGGACCCGAATGAGCTAGTAAAGGCTGCCAATCGAAAAGTTAAGGACTATCAGGAAGCAAACCAGACATCAGGGGGTAAAAGGGTGGCTACTACCTTATCTCAATCCTATTGGTCTGCTCCTCCAGATCAATTTTATAAGGCTAATTGGGATGCCTCAGTGGATAGGGTCAATAGCAGAATTGGCATTGGAGTGATTATTAGAGATTGGAATGGAGGGGTGGTAGCTACTCTTAGATATCAAAGGGAGTCCTTTCCAGACCCGGTTGTAGCAAAGGCTTTAGGGGCTCTAAAAGCAGTTTCTTTGTGCCAACAATTACTTCTTGATAGAGTCATTCTAGAGAGGGATGCTAAAGTAGTGGTAGATGATATAAACTGTGATACAGTCAAGTGGAACTCGGGTGGGATGATTATTCAAGACATCAAGCACAAGCTCAGCTCGATGGGGGAGTGGTCTGTGCAGTTTATACCAAGAAACATTAATACAATAGCTCATATACCAGCTAAGGATGCACTCAAACTCTCTAAGGAGAGCATTGTAATGGGAGGAATCCCTTCTTGTATCCAAGCTTCAATGCTTTAAGATGAATATGAATACAAATTCTTCTTTTCAAAAAAAAAAATCGTTATCTTTATGATGTACCATATGTCACTAATTTTAGAAGAGTCTGTCATAATGTTTTATTTAACTTAATTCCTACTAAGGAAAATAAATTAAAATAATTAATTTGTTTTTTCCGAACTTAATAGATACTAAGCCCAGAAGTAAGCCCATTGTAATGAACTATACCGGACCCGACCATTTACAATCTGCCGTGGTTACAAAATTAAGGACAATAACGTAATAATACTTAAAAGTCTACCGCTAGAATTAAAAAAGAAGAGCATAAAAATCTATACCAGTCTGCACATGCTTAACAAAAGAAGAATTAAACAACTTGATCAAGACAGAGATGTTTGGGTGCTAGAGCCGTGAGAAGAGAGGATGTTAAATGGAAAAAGCCTGAAGTAGGGTTGATTAAGGTTAACTGGGATGCTGCAGTGGATGCCAATAATAGAAAAGTTGGGTTGGGGGTTATTGTGAGGGATGATCAAGGAGAAATTCTAGCATGTCTATGCTCGGGTGTTGAGAGTCTAGTGGGGGCCTGTGCTACAGAAGTCATGGCAGCTAGAAGAGTTGCTCTGTTAAGTATAGAGCTGGGGTTGAGCAGAGTAATTCTGGAGGGAATTCGCAGGTTGTCGTGAAGGACCTGAGCAATGATGAAAAGGTTCTAACAGACTATGGTGTGTTCATAGAAGATGCAAAGAAAATACTTAGAGGAAGGTCGAATTGGTCTGCAAGATTTGTGTATAGAGATGCTAACAAAGTGCACATATACTTGCAAAACTAGCTTTATGTAGTATAGAAGAAAGAGTGTGGATAGAGGATGGTCCTAGGCAAATTACAAATACTGTGCTTAGTGAGAAATATTGTATTGATTGAACTTTATTTCCAGTTTATTCAATAAAAATTCATTGTTATACTCAAAAAAAAAAAAAAAACAAAAAGAAACACACAAAGCATAAAAGAAACTTTGAGGGCGAATTCGTAATAAACCTAAATCTACGTGTGCTTACAGTCAACTGTAAGTTGGGGTAAGCGGGGGGTGCGCGTATTATAGTCATATTTATATATGTACTAGCAAATTAAAAATTATATAGTTTAAAAATTACTAAACCACGACTTATACAAAATATATACTAGTAAATTTAAAAACTATATAATTTTTAAATTATAGTCATATTTATAAATTTAAATTTATAATTTAGATTTAAAAATATATTTTTGATCACTTTTGTAACACTTTGGTCCCGCAAGGGTCGGAGAGTTATTTCATGTAATTTAAAATTCACATTTCATCAAGATATTTACAAACTCCAAAATATAAAGTCATCAAATATCAATATCACAAATTTAAACCTCTAGTTCCTAACCAAAACTCATTCCACAAAATTAACCTAAAATCTAAATATTAAATTTTCACATAATCATTTCTTAGTCCTCAAATTTCTAAACCTCAAATTGAAAGTCACCTCCTAAACCCACATATATGCAAACACCTCATATGTTATAGTCTGCTAAACCTCAAACCTGACTTTCAATCAAACTTATATTCACTTCCAAAATCTAAACCTCCAAGTCATGTCCTACGGCCTATAGAGTAAGCCAATTAAATCTAAAACCTCAAATTCTCAAACATCAATCTATAAAGTCTGCAAAATCTCAAACATGGCTCTAATACCAACTGTTCTGTTTCTGGTGCACCTATTTTAGAAACAAAATAATTTTCTAGTGGTCTTTCCTGTGTACACATTCGGGGACTCTAAGAATAATAAGTGGAAGATTCATATTCTATTTTTACTTGGCTAATTATCGGGGTTTGCACAATTCTACCATGGGGTTAAACATGGCTTCTAATGTGATATGATGTTCTGGTATAATGGTAGTCAGTTATACTTTGCCAAAAAGATTTTGAATAAAAGTATTTGTGAACTTTCACTCTAATATTTTTATAACATGTTCTAACTTTGCATTCTAAAAATAAACGGTGTTTTGATTCTGTATTATGAACTCAGTAAATACTCATATTTACATACTAGTATATGTTATTTGCTTACTGAGTTATTGATGTCAACAACTCACCACTTATCTCCATAATATTTTTCAAATGATTATTTCAGACAATGATCAGGATTATAGAGCAAGGGTGAGACGATTTTTAAGCTTAGTGGTTAAGCATAAAAGATGTTTTTGAGTATTGGCAAGTTTTGATAGTGAGTTTTGTAATATTCTGGTGACTTTATATTTTAGAGTCTGTAAATATCTTGATGAAATATAAGTTTTAAGTTATAAGAAGTAACGCTCTGACCCTTACAGGACCGGGCGTTACGACTTTTGAACCTAGAAATATTTTTTTATACCTAATGAAATGTAATCCACATTTTAAGTGAATATGAGGCGGATTCGCCCATCACCCCGCCTAGCAAGGCAGAGTACCCTACCTCTGGGATGCAAGGGCGGGTGTAAAAACCCCAACTCCCACCCCATAGAGGGCGGGGTGCGGGGAGGGTATGATGTAAATAGCACCCCTAACTAAAAGTTGATCTTATCATATTTATGATATAGTCAAAGAATGGCATAATTGTAAAAAGTCGAAAGGGCTAAAAGTTCAAAGGAGCCATTAACATTTGAAAACAAAACTTTGTTACTGGATACAATTTTCAAATCATCTATACTGTATAGCAACTTTTTCTACTCAAATATATTATATTTTATTTCTAAATTTTAAAACTATCTACTTAAGTAAACAGTAAAAACTAAAAATGAATAATGTTTAAACAGTATAAAATTGACATAAACAGTATACAATTCGATTGAAAATTAAAATAATGAGATTCACACATTTTTCAAATCTAAAAAATTAAAAACTATCTTATCTCATCTTACTATCTAAACATATATTTTTTTTTTACAAATTATTTTATTTTATCTTAACTTAAAAATTTTATTATTATTTAAAATATTTTATCTCTAACTGAACTGTGCATCCAAATGAGTGGAGAGAGAGAGGGCCCTGATGTAATTACACTAAAAAAAACCCTTCGGGTGGAAAAAAGAAAGTGAAAAAGCAATTGAAATCCGGTGCTCGCTGAGAGAGACAGGGAGAGAGATGTGTTGAGTTTGATGTTTAATTTGTAAAAGAAGGGACGATGAGTTTGTGATTGACGAGGATTGTGTGTATAAATGATTATACGATAGTCATGGTGAGGTTGGTATTGGGAATTTGAGAGACTTGAATAAACACGTAAAATTGATCCGGTTAATGGCTATGAATTTAAGAATCGTGAGAGTTTTAGATAAAAGTTGGTGATAAATTTTAAGAAGAACTCAATCAGTAGATTTGGATTCAGAATTTAGTAAAAATTTAAATTGATAATTTTAATTACATTTATCTCCTAAAATAATAATAATAATAATAATAATAATACGAATGAAACTAAATAAATAGATTAAAATTATTTTATGCCTTAATTTGAGAATTTGTATGTTACACACAATTTTGTTGAAACTCTTCTCTCCCTTCTCTTTGTCAGCGATCTTGGAACGAAACTTTTCAAAGATCAAACCGTTTCTTATCCAAACTAAGCAAATCAGCTTGCACTTCTCCATTTTCTCAGCAACCAAACCAAGCTGATCAAACTCTTGCCATTAAAATCAGTTTGCTGTCTTTCATTATCTCAAAAAATTTCAATAAAATCGAGCCACTCAATCAAGAATCTTGAATTTCAATTTCAGAAGTATTGTTTACATTGAGACAATCCAGAAAAAAGAAAGCAACGTGATCCGGAAAATTCAAAACTTATTTCTCTTTTTTCTTTTTGTCTTCCCAACAGCCATTTCTCTTTGGTTACGCAATTCAATTCTTGAGAGCGATGCTTTCACTTTTCACGCTGCCATAAGTTCAAATTCAAATCCCTGAACATGGGTTTTTGCCAGTTTCACCCAGTTTCAAATGGGTAAAATTTGAGAGAGAGAACGTGCAACCGTTGTAGGGAGAAATTAGTCATTTTACTAGGCCATGTCATGTGTGCAATGGATGCACCGAAATAGTGGCTTCTACCTTGATTAATTCTATTTAAAAATAAGTAAAGCTACAGAGAAGCCACTATAGCATTGCACACAATGCACTCACTACGTGGCTTCTCTTGGTTTTTAATTTTTTTTTTATCATTTTGACCAAAACGGTGCGTTTAGAAGTTATTTGAAATACAGTTTGATCGATTTCATCCCCATTTGAAATGAACCCGCGAAGCACCCTCTCCCGAGACAGCAACCCGCGTAGTGGTTGATCTACCCAGCTCCTCCCGGCGACGGCGTCTCTGTCTCCTCCCGGCGACGGCGTCTCTGTCTCCTCCCGGCGACGGCGTCTGTGTCATCAGCCACTTTCTCGTGAGTCAGTCCGTCGTCTTCCCAGTGCCACCGCTCCCCACGAGTTCAACATCCCTTGAAACGAGGTCAACATCCCCTAAAACTCCGTTGTTCCTTAGCACGAACCCGCATCTGCCCTTCCTCTTCCAAGTGCCACCTCACGACGGTGAGGCTTTGTTCAGCGCCACCTTGCGAGTCTCCTACAGCAGTGCTTCCACTCCCCTTGAAACGATTGTGAACGGAGCAAAGAAAAAACAGTTCGTAAAGCTCTGTTTTTTCGGGTAAATGCACTGAGAAGCTTAGGTAAATATTTTACCATTTTCGTACGTGTTGTAACATTATGTTCTTCAGTTTTACATCAAGATTGGATTTTTCTGTTTTTCGAGATGGTATGGTAGCTTAGGGCATGGAGAAAAACCTCAGCTTTTGGTTGGCTTCCGTTAGTTTTGAACTGGTTTGGAGAAATGAGATAAAAATGTCAGCTTTTACGTGTATTCTGCTAGGTTTGAATGGTTGTGGATTGTGGCATAAAAATCTTAGCTTTTGCTCGGCTTCTCTAAGTTTGGAATATGGTGGAATGAAATAGTTGTTATGTTACTTCTCAAATTAATCAGGGTTGATATGGTACAACCTATTGCTTAAGAACATCTAATGTGTTTAGTAGATTACTGAGTTTAGTTAATAGTTAAGAACACCTATTGTATTTCATTGCTTACTCAAACACTGGTAAGTTCCTGCCACAGTTGAACCTTCTCCCACCCAGGTATCATAAGAAGTTAAATACTATATATTTAATTGGTTCTATGTCCAATATTAGTGTAAGATATGGGTTGATGAAAACCATTTTTGTATGATATTGTAAGTAAAATATGTTTGTGAGTTTTGATTGGCAAACTGTCATCCACATTTGATAGTAGTTAGATTTCCCCTCCTCCAACCAAATGTATAATTATGAGTTTAAATGAATTTTCTGCACACGTTTATAAATCCAGGGCTTGGTATGAAATAACTAACATTATCATTCTCGCATATTGATACCAATATCTTTGCAATGTTTTTTTCATATACATATATGATAAATAAATGCCTACAAATAGTGCATTGTGAAATAAACTATTCTGGATGTGCCCCCACGTTAAGCCACTATTAATAGGTCTTGCCGTAGTATATATTCTAGAATATATACTAGTAGCGTATATACTGCGATGGCCATATAGATCTAGATATATACTAGTAGCGTATATAATCAATTCCCCCAATAAACCATAACAAATACCTTCGATACTGCCAATAATTTCAAATTCACCATACATAATATGTGCAATATATGTCCAACAACTTGTTTCTGATCGATCATTAAACCAACTACATGTAGTACTGGCCTTTTATTTTTTATTAGGCCTCACTACAAAACCAAAACCAAAACCAAGTGTGAGTTTTGAATTTCAGGTGGTCCTTGAATGTTGATCCATAAAATGGTGCTCATTATAGTAGGGTTGGTTGGTTGACATGCATGAATTTTATTTTTTAACATGCATGAATTTTATTTTTTATTAACTTTAATGACTAACATACTCCAAAAAAGGCTGTAACATTTTGTTGCATTGACTACACTCTCTTAAACGGTTTTCAAATCATAAGAACAAATTGTTATTATGATTTAGTGAATATAATTGGAGATGAATTATTAGTGAATATAATTGCTTCATGAAATATGATGTTTATGGCAATCAGTTTGGGTAGGTGACTTGAATATGATTTTCTTCATAGCTCCTCTATAGCATCGTAGTCATTCTCACAAACTACTTTTTAATATTTCTTATTCTTATTCCCATTCCCACTCTTCTCTGTAGCTTAGAGAAAAAACAAGTATACTATTTCCATGACTTAGTAATTTCTTCTCATTACCGCCGTTCAATCATAACCTATGATTTAATTTGCTGAATCTAATTAACAACATAATTGCTGCTTGCTGCTGACTTGTAGATTTAAATCATGGCCAACCCATTTGATGAAAACTTTAACCCATTTGATCATCCATTTGAGGTATATTTATTAGAAAATTTAAAAGGCTCTATTTTGTTTAGTTTATTGAGAAACTAACATGGGTTGCCTAACAATGTCCTATTTGAGCAGATGCCACCTTATATGCCATACACTCCACCGAGTAATCCGGAAGACCTGACACGAGAAGCGCCCCCTGAGTCAACTGCTGCTGAATTTGAAAAAAATGTTGGGTGTTCATCACGAATTATTGATGAGGATGTTCATGACGCTGATGGTATTTATAGTTTGATTTTAAATGATTATAGTACTTGAGCTTTCTTTTTATGCTAATCCATTCGTATTTGAATAAATGTAGAAATGGTATTCGACATAAATGAAGATTTAGAGGGTACCACTGATGTCCAAGAAGATGAGGTACGAGTTGATGCACCCAGATCCGGTATGGAATTTGCAAATGTGAAAGACCTGACAGCCTATTATAAGCATTATGCGAAACAACAGGGTTTTGGTGTACGGATACAGAGGACTAGGAGAGATGATGATGGGAGGCCAGTTTATGTGACAGTTGGTTGTGCCCGTGGCGGAAAGTACCAACCTAAGAACAGTGATATGTCGAAGCCACGGCCAACAACTAGGACGGATTGTAAGGCCAGAGTAAATGCGACATTGAGTAAGACTGACAAGTGGGTTTTCACAGTTGTAGAAAATATACACAACCATGTAACTGTAAGCCCCAAGAAGACTAGGCTATTGCAATCTCACAAGGTTCTAGATGAATACAGCCAAAGGGTCCTTGACTTGAATGATCGAGCGGGTATACGGATGAATAAGAACTTTTTTTCTCTTGTTGTTGATGCGGGAGGTTATGAGAATCTTCAGTTTCAGGAGAAAGATTGTCGGAATTATATTGATAAGGCCAGACATTTACGGTTGGGTAAAGGAGGTGGAGATGCACTTAATCAGTATTTCAAAAGAATGAGAGACAAGAATGATGGGTTTGTTTCTGTCATGGACGTGGATGATGAGGGGAGGTTACGGAATGTCTTTTGGGCTGATGCTCGTAGTCGAGCGGCCTATGAGTATTTTGGCGATGTAGTAACCTTCGATACTACGTACCTAACAAATAGGTACGGGATGCCTTTTGCTCCATTCGTTGGTGTTAACCATCATGGGCAGTCCATATTACTAGGGGCAGGATTGCTTTCGAGTGAGGACACAACCACTTTTGTGTGGTTATTTCAAATGTGGTTGGATTGCATGAATGGTCGGGCCCCCTGTTCCATCATAACCGACCAAGATCGGGCCATGAAGAGTGCTATTGCCATTGTATTCCCCAACACTCGTCATAGATTTTGTTTATGGCATATCTTGCGCAAACTTCCAGAGAAGTTGGGGTCTCACACCATGTTCAATGCGGGGTTGAAGACTGACATTCAGACAACATTATATGATTCACAGACCATCCCCGAATTTGAGGAGAGTTGGGGTGAACTACTTGAGAAGTATAATCTGGTCGGCAATAAATGGCTCCAAGCCTTATACGAGGAAAGGTCTTTTTGGGTTCCAGTTTACTTGAAAGGTGAATTTTGGGCTGGTATGAGCACGACCCAAAGGTCAGAAAGCATGAATGCATTTTTCGATGGCTATGTGCATTCCGGAACGACATTGAAGGAATTTGTTAATCAGTTTGATAATGCACTTAGAAAGAAGGTCGAGGTCGAGACACTTGCTGATTTCAAATCTATCAACCAGACTATTCCCTGCGTATCTCACTTCAACATAGAGAAGCAATTCCAATCCGTATATACAAATGCAAAATTCAAAGAGCTCCAAAGGGAGTTGCTAGGCTTAATGGCTTGTAATTGTTCGTTGGTAAGCACAGAAGGGTCAATTTTAAAGTATGATGTGTTGGATGAAATTTCTACTGACGAGCTCATTAAAACAGTCAATTACTCAATATACTTTAATGAAAAGGAGGTGGAGGTGCGATGCACGTGTGGACTATTTGAAACTAGGGGGATTCTATGTCGGCATGCACTTAGAGTTTGTCAGTTGAAGAAGATTAAAGAGCTGCCAAGTGTATATGTGTTGAATCGCTGGAGAAAGGACGTAAAGAGGAGATACACCTTACTCAGAAGTAGTTACGATGACCATGGTGACAGAGAGGATAGTCGGAATTATGAGCTTGTTGTTAAGAGATGTTTGAAATTAGCAACCAAAATAGCCTCAAATTCTGAAAAAGTCCATGCATTCCTAAGTGTTGTTGATGACTTTGAGAAAACATGTGAAGACTCAACAGTAGACTCGACACTCATTCGTACGAAGGAGAAAGCAGATGTGGTATTGGATAAGGGGAAAAAGATATTAAGCCCAAATGTGGTACGAGGAAAAGGGAGACCCCCAAGTAAGAGGAGGGTTCCACACGTGGAAAAGATGGCCATAAAGAAAAGCAAATGGGTAATTTTTTCCTTTGTTTTAACCTGCAATACAATACTTTTTCATCATGAGTTTAACATATGTCATATATTGTTTGGGAACTTAGACATGCAGGAAAATCTTGGCAAATGAAACAGGATTGGATGACAACCCGAGATCTCAACACCCCCAATTTTCTGATGGGGTATATGTTGGGACACAAAACAGCATTATTACACAATCCACACCACCAGGGGATGAGGTTAACCATGACATCATTTTGTAAATATATGTGATATGTTCAGAAATTTCAATGAATAAGTTTTAATATACTGCCGATGTGTTTTTTGAATAACAGAATTTGTGAAGCCATGGAATTTGATGGGTTCGTTTTTTAAACCATTTGGAGAGGGTATTTTTGCATTGTGAGATAGCTTTTTTGGTAAGCTCTCTCTATGTTCAAATGTATTTTTAATGGTGGCTAATTTTCATTATTTTATTTGGTGCAGGTAAAATTTTGTATTATACTATGCCCCTCAATTAGGAATCAAGAACCTTCAGATCAGGCAAAGATGAACTTTTTTATTGTAATGCTAATCTCAAATGTAAGTAGACAACTACAAATGTATTGATGATCCTCTACTC